>NC_052626.1:91531431-91576431 GCF_016161935.1 Mauremys reevesii
CATATAGATCAGAATCAAACCACAAAACTTATTTTAACATGGTAAATTGAGTGATTAAATCTTTCTGGTATAGCTTTGAAAGTCCCCAGAAATGTTTCCTGAATTCACTGCATTGTACAGTAAAATTATTATTAGTTATCAGAAGATACCATTAATTAATTGTGGTTTTGTTACATTGCCCAGTACCGTTAGCAAGGATTTGTTTATCAGGAAATTCCCATAATTTACATTGCCTTGGATATAGGGATGTCCTATTTCTTGCCTTTTCCCCAATAACTTAATCAACATTTAATAAAAATCAAATTTAGTGTTTAGCAGATATTGGTCAGATATTTGGCCAAATAACATAACAGGTTTTGATACTAGATTACTAACTCAAGTTCTTGTCCAAGGAAGCGAGTTATGAAGTTAAAGTACAATATGTGCATAATTAATGAATGTTTTGTAGGTGCAGTCTAGTAATAAACTTACATAACAAAAGGTATCTATATAAAAGGGTACAATAAAAAGTAGAGCTAATCTGCTTTACTATCTCCTCATCTGATATTATTGCATATGTGAAGACATTTTAAATTGACTGCTTTATTATGTTGAATAAACTCATTGTGATTTGGTATTGAAAGTGGTTGTATGCTCTGAAGTGGCTGCAAAGGATGAAACCATATTTTTATGATTATACTAAGCCAAAAGTGTTTCATATTCCTTCAGTGTGTGTTTTAAAGGGAAAACCTTTTTGTTTTCTAAGTCTCCTGTCAAAATTATGAAGCTTTAATATGTCAGTGCAGTCTATTCAAATGGAAAGAACCATTTAGATGTATTTTTCTTTAGAGATTCATATTTTCCAGTGCCTTGGCTGTACCCCTGGGCAAGTCTAGCTATGTTCAAAATATTTAAATAAGGGTGTCTGATAAGGCTGCTTGGATATTCTGTTTTCATATATGTTTTCTCTTTTTTTCTAAGAGGAAACATTTAAATCATGTTTACAAGAAGTAATTACACAGAGACTACCACATATTTTGCTTTATAGGCATACCCCCTAACCCTCCCCCACCCACCAATCTCATAATGTAATGTCAACAGAGTGAATTTTCATGCTATGGGTCAGAACCTACAGCAGTCAAGAGTCTTTGGATGAATAGCAGCAAGCTTCTGGCTTGTAAAATGAAGTGTTCTCTCTTCAAAGCACTCTGCCTCTCTTGGGATGAAAACTTGAGGCAGGTTTTTCTGTCTGGCCTCATTCATCTAGTGTAGCCCACTGGATTGTTGGCAGTTCTAAACAGTAAGGGTTTTTAAAGACCTTATTGCTCTAAAGAGACTTATTTGTATTAAGGGTAAAGAGAAGTGAAATGGAAGAAATTCTGAACTAAAAACTAATTCTTACTAAAACATAAGAATCGCAAAAGTAAATAAATTTTAAAAACATGTAAAAGAAAATACCTGAGGCTTGACGTACAGCTTAGTTTCATTAGGAAATAGTTTTCTCTTGATGATCTCATCTGTAGAAATCTTTTCAGATGGTAAAGCCCCAAAACATCCAGGCAAGTAGTAATAATTTTTCCCCCTAATTATTCTTTAAAGTTTTGCTTTAATCTGGTACTTTTGAATTATCATCAATTTCCTATCACCTGTTTAACTCCAGGATTTTAAAGTGGAATTTTCATACTGAGGTAACACTGAAATCACTTTACCAATCAAGTCTTAAATACAAAATCACTTAAAAAGAAAAGTTACAGTTCTGAATTAGTGTGGCTTGTCCTTTAGCCCTTACCCAGTAGTTCCTCTTTCTGTGCATAATTGTTTTGCTGTACTAGTTTGCCAAAGGGAGTTTAGCATGACTGCTTGATCACCAATGTGATTTTTACACTGAGGATTACATAAACAGTAGTGATGCAAAAATATGACACAGCATGCTTTCAAAACTAAACAGATTGATCAATGTATTGGGGGTTTTAAATTACTCTTCAGTAACTGTTGAAGTCTAAGGTAACACTGTAAAAGACTTTGCTCACAGAAGATTTAGACAGTAGACCATGTACTGATTCCTACTGAGCAGATGAGATGTTAAAATATGAATGACATGACTTCTGTAGCCTCATTTAAGAGATTTAAGAGCTGAAATAAATAAATATATATGGTACCTGTGTTTATCAACACTGATCTTTAGTAAAGGAAGGAAATTATATGGGTATTTTTCCTGTATTGTGTGACATTTGTCTTAGTCTGATGCATGAAAAGTGAAGAAAACCACTAGGTATGTCTGAAATATTTAGCTCATGAATTGAACTGGTGCAAATATAGACAAAATTGGCAATTCTATTTGTCTGTCTTTGATTATAAATGTACAAAAGTTCAGAAAGCAATTATGCGTTCAAATATCAGTAATACATATTTTTAAAAAGAAACTCAATATTTTCACTTATGTAGCACTTTCATCACAGTAGTACTTTAAAACATTAAGTAATGAAATAATTTATTTTTCTACTCAGAATAATCCTGCCAGGAAGGCTTAGAAAATACTTGTAGCAAAGAAGAACTTGTGCATGCATGCAAAACAAAATAAAATAAGATTAAAAGCTCCAGAAAATTAGTCTGCTTCAAAAACTATTAAATTGTTCCTATCCCTGGAGCTTTACAAATGTGCTAATTGTTGTGTTCTGGTCATGTAAATGTTTCTGCTTAAAGTAAAGATGATTTCCTCCTACTGAAGAACTTGCACTGTTTTGGGGGAAGGGGGTTTGAGGGCTAAATAACATACTGTAATGAATCCTCCTTTTGGGCAGCACATGCTTCAGTTCTGAATGCCCAGAAATGCTTCACAGATGTGCTAGGCTGCCTAGCAATGGGAATTTTCTAATTCTGGCTAGCCTGAAAAAGTAAATAGAACTATTGAGCGTAAGGCTGCTCCCAATATAAGACAACAATACCCCCCAGCTAACACTTAAATTTAGCCCCATTAAAAATTCCTCCTTCATAATCAGCAACTTGCAAAACCTATAATACTGGTCTCCAAAAATAGGTGTATACAGGGACATGTATGTGTGTTTTACACTGGCATTTATACAATACAGTTCATACACTGTGTCTCAATGCTTTATAGAGCAATGAACTGCATACATTGGAGGGATTATGTAGGCAAATACATTGGCCATTATGCTATTAGTAGTAATTCACATACTAATACACTCTCATTTGCTTATGGCTGTACTTATGTGTACATGGATATATACATATGGATATATGTGTGAATATATATGTGTGTGCTTGCATACATGTATGAAAAGTGGTGTATTTTTATAATAAAAGCCTGGGCCAAAAACTGTCAACATACTTAGGCCCTGAAAAAAATCTGTTGAGGCAGCACTGGAACAGTCTATATCTGGGCTATTGCCAAATTTTCAGAACCCCTCCCACCTTCTCCCTCCAAAGAAAGCACCTTTTTCTGCATAGGATCCATGTAAACAAAATATTTGAAATTATATGGAGACTGTATACAAAAGTGATAGCTAGCAGCACTACTAAAGTTAGGAGTCTGTTGGTATGCCTCTTACAAAACCCTGTTTTTCTGAGTTGGTAACTCAGGCATTAAAATTCACTTGAAGCTGAAACTTGGCAATGGAAGTTATCAGTCTTAGAATGGAGCCTTTTTCAGGGAAAAAATTGTTGAAATCTATCTGGATAGTTTTAGTCATGGACAAAAAGCAGTTTTACCAGCTTTATGCGCTATATTTTTGCTCCCCATATAAAATAAAACATTTCATTTTGGTTTTGTAAATGTATTTATGAGAGTTTTCTGTAGTGTAGCCATGTAATACTTAAACTGAGACACAAGATTAATAAGTGACCAGAAACTTCAAAGGTTTGCTTTGGATAAGTTCTCAAATGTTCAGATGCATATCCAACTTATCTAAACTTTTTGCACCTCTCAATAAGCTATTCTTCTTGGGTCTAAATCTTATGTCTTTGGAGGGCTAAGATTTTCTTTCCTTGTCCTTTCTACACATATAGCTTTGTATATATGCATATAGATTTGGTGAGGGAGGCTGGAGGCTCTTCTCTCAACATCTTCTTTCCATCAGGGAGACCCAAGGTCTTCCTTGCCTTACAGAGTAATCAGGCCCAGCAACTCTGGCACTGGACTACCTGTTCCTTAATTCAAAATCTACTTATTGTAGGGTCAAGAGTATATTGTGTGTTCCATAGCATATACGATTTGGACTAAACGGCTCTAGGAATTCTGACAGGTTTCAGAGTGGTAGTCTGTATCAGCAGAGTGTTAGTCTGTGTCAGCAAAAAGAACGAGGAGTACTTGACTAACAAATTTATTTGAGGATAAGTTTTTGTGGACTAAAGCCCACTTCATCAGATGCATGCAGTGGAAAATACAGTAGGAAGATATAGCCCACCTTAATCGATTAGTCTCATTAGAGTTGGTATGGCAACCCCCATTTTTTCATGTTCTTCATATATATATCTTCCTACTGTATTTTCCACTGCATGCATCTGATGAAGTGGGCTTTAGCCCACGAAAGCTTATGCTCAGATAAATTTGTTAGTCTCTAAGGTGCTACAAGTACTCCACGTTCTTCTAGGAATACTGTAGATGGATCAGAGTTGGAGTCCTGCAACAAAATCAAAGACAGGTACGGGTGTGGAATTCTGAAGAAGAGGATCTAGTGGAGTCACAGAGTTGGTGCACTCTTTTGGAGAGTTGTTGTGAAATCACTACAAGATTGCTGCTGGCATTCACAGAACAGCTTGCTACGGTGGACAGTCGGTACTGGGCCCAGGAAACAAGCACTGAGCAGTGGGATCCCATCGTTATGCATGTATGGAATGACAATCAGTGGCTGCAGAACTTTTGGATGTGCAAAGCCACCTTCCTGGAATTGTGTGTTGAGCTTGCCCCAGCACTGTGGTGCAAGGACACCAGAAAGAGAGCTGCCGCACTGTGGAAAAGTGAGTGGCAATCACTGTGTGACATCAGGCAACTCCAGACTGCTACCTGTCAGTCACAAATCAGTTTGGGGTTGGAAAAATCAACCATGTGGTCTGCAGTGATGCAAGTGTGGAGGGTCATTAATCGTCTCCTTTTATGAAGGACTGTGACTCTCAGTAATGTGCAGGAAATCATTGATGGCTTTGAGGCAATGGGATTCCATAACTGTTGCGGGGCAGTAGCTGGAACACATATCCCAATTTTGGCCCCCAACCACCTTGCAATGGAGTACATCAACCAAAAAGGCTGCTTCTCCATGATCTTGCAGGTGTTGGTGGGTCACTGGGGCTGTTTCACTGACGTCAATGCAGGGTGGTAAAGGAAGATGCCTGATGCACGCATCTTTTGGAACATTGGACTCTATAGAAAGCTGCACGCTGGGACTTCCTTTCCAGACCATGAGATTCCAGTGGGGGATGTGCAAATGCCTATAGTGATCCTTGGAGACACCGCATACCCAGGGCTGGCTCCAGGATTTTTGCCGCCCCAAGCAAAAAAAAAAAGAAAAAGCCAGAGTGACGAGTGTCGCTGCCGAAGCAAAAAAAAACAAAAAACAAACACAAAAAACGGAGTGCTGCCATCGAAGTGCCATCCTACAGGGCTGGAATGCTGCCCCTTGAAAAGTGCCGCCCCAAGCAGATGCTTGGAATGCTGGTGCCTAGAGCTGGCCCTGCGCATACCCCTTGCTGATGAAATTTTACAATCAGGAACCTAGACAGCAGCAAGGAGCACTTCAACAACAAGTTCAGCAGGTGCCAAATGACTGTTGAATGTGCCTTTGGCCAATTAAAAGGTCACTGGCACTGTCTTTTTGACTGGTTAGGCCTCAGTGAGGAAAATATTCTGATGGTCACTGCAGCCCGCTGTACTCTCCATAATATTTGCAAATTGAAGGGGGAAAAGTTTCCCCAGAGGTGGACTGCTGAGGCTGATCATCTTTCTGCTGCTTTTGAGCAGCCAGATAAAAGGGCTATTAGAGGGGTGAAGCAAGAAGCTATTTGAATCAGGGAGGCTTTGAAGGAGCATTTTGACAATGATTCCCAGTCAGGGCTGGCTCCAGACACCAGCAAAGGAAAGCAGCTGCCTGGGGCGGCCAATGGAAAGGGGCAGTTCATCCGTTGTTGGGGCGGCATGTCCGGATCTGCGGCGGCAATTCGGTGGCGGGTCCTTCACTCCCTATCTTCCTCTTCGGCGGCAGCTCAATCAAGTGTTTCTTTTTTTCTTTTTTTTTTCTTTGGCGCTTGGGACAGCAAAAAACCTGTTCCCAGTAATGTGTCTGTATGTGATACATTCATCCAAGCAATGTATACTTGCCACTATGAATTACACCTATAGTGCTTGCTTCATGAGCGTTAATTGCAATTATTCCTACTGTGTTTCAATGTTAGAACTGAGCGATTTAAGTGTGTCACAGATAAAGACTCAGTTTATTTGAAAGACTCAAGTGTAATAACGGGATAAAACACAAACTTTGAGTCAAACAGGTGACTTGAAAATGAGCATAGTCTTGCAGTGGGCCCCTCACAGCTGGGTGTAACTCTAGCTTTCATTGGAAAACCAGTTCCTAGACATGGAGTGCACGGGGTACTGTGAGGGACCAGGAACACGTGAGGAATGTAGTAGGGGAGTTTGGGGAGGGCATGAACCAGAGTTCTGTAGTGGCTGGAGGGGCAGTTGGGCCAGATGTGCTCAGATTGCAGGCTAATGAGGGATCTTTATCATTCACTTCTGCCCCTGTGTCCTTCCCAGGCTATCCAGCCTGAGTGCTTTGTTGATTGTCTCCCTCCACACTCTTTTTTTGCCATGACCTGTATCTGTTGACTGCAGCACTTCATAAAACATATTCTCCTTATTCCTCCTGGGTTGCCGCCTTATCTGATGGAGGCACTCCACCAGCATGGAGAAGTGGGTTGTCAAGGGCCCATCTGCAGAAGCCAAAGAAACAATGAACAGAGATGGCATTGTGACTGTGCTCACAGCCATGAATCAGAAAAGTTATATACACCTCTTTCTCACTGTCCCTTGGCTAGCACATAGGTCAGCACAAGTCCCAATTATGGTGAGTTCGCGGAGGGGGTGGGGGTGGCAAGGGGTGGTTTGTGAAGGGAGTTACCCATAAGCGGTAGGGGCCATATTCTGAATATTGGTGCCCTTTTCCACAGGCTAGGGTAATAAAACCTGATATCTCACTCCTAAGGGTAACCCAGGATGCAAGTGTGCATCTTCTGCATGCATGTGACTTCAGACCAGCTCTGTAGGCCACTTGCCTATATGCCACACTGGTCCCTTCAGAATCAATTGCCAAGTGGTGCGGCAAAGTTTCCTACAGCAGGGGGAGAAACAAGGCAGCTCTCCCAAGAAACGTTTGGGAGAGGATTGCAGAATACCTACAGGAAAGTTTCCTAGAATCTCTATGAAGGATTCTCGGGACATCCCTGTGTACATTAACAAATTTTTCTGCCATGTACCACAGCGTAGATGGACAGGCTCTGTTGTAAATTTCTGCCCCTTATCCGTCCTCTGCTATATAAGAAAGTATATGAGATCTCAGTCTCCTCTCACCATGCAGTATCAAAGCAAAATGAGCACTTACTGGAGCTGCCCTCTCCTCCATTCTGAATGCCAGAGCCGGAGTGCTGGGATTTAGTTGGGGTTGGTCCTGCTTTGAGCAGGGGGTTGGCCTCCTGAGGTCTCTTCCAACCGTAATCGTTTATGATTCTATGACTAGCTGGACCCCTCTGGAATGGAAAAGAGGTCCTGATTCGCTGCGCAACCAAATGACCCTGCTGTGTGCTCCACATCATCCTTCAGCTCCACTATCTCATCCACCACTTCCTCATCAGGGTTGAGTCCGCTGGCCGCTGCATCCAAGTCCCTCTGAAGTATCCATGGGGTTCTTGGTGGTGGAGGTGGGGTTGCCACCGAGGATGGCATGCAGCTCCTTATAGAAGCAGCATGTCTTCGGTGCTGCACCAGAGCGACAATTGGCCTTGTTTGCCTTGTGGTATTCCTGCCTCAGCTCCTTGACTTTAGCATGGCACTGCTGCATGTCCCTTCCATGCCCCTTCCCCTGCATGCCACCAGCAATCAGCCCATAGGTATCAAAATTCCGATGGCTGGTGCAAAGCTGTGACTGCACAGCCTCCTCTCCCCGTATACTCAGCAGATCCAACAGCTCTGGTGTGCTCCACCCGGGAGACCGTATGCTGCAGAAAGTTGGCATGGTCAGATGGGAAGATGCTGTATGGTCTGTGCACGCCAAGCAAACAGGAAGAGGATTTTCAAAAATTCCCAGGCCTTTAAATAGAGAGGTGCATACCTGTGCACCTTCAAGGCAGCAGAGTTCAAACTGCTGACCAGAGCAATCATAATGAGCATTGCAGGACACTTCCAATTAGGGTGACATAACCAAGCCGAGGTATCTACACTAACACTGCGTCGTTCTAACTACAATGCAAAACACTCTATGCTGCTCGTCGAGGTGGTTTTATTATGTCAGCATAGCAGGGGAATTGCATCGGCGGGAGGAACATTTCAGTGTATGCACCTCCTCTGTTTTGTTACCAAAAGCTGATGTTTTGTCGACAAAACTGTGTAGTGTAGACAAGGCCTTAGTCTTTTCACTTCAGGTTAACTACTACCCTCCATCCTTCTTTCACTCCCTCTTTTCCCCTCCTCTTTTCCATTTACTTCCCGCACTTCAGTGTGCCTGTTTTTGTGTTTTTGATTAGCTAATCCTCTCCTAACAAAAACTTGATGAAAAAATGTTAAGGAAATTTAAACAAAAAACTTATGGCTCCAACATGACACTTGCAAACAATGACATTTTTCACTCTGCACGTATTTTATTCTTTTCTTCCTTTGCCTATTTAGATTGTAAGCTCTTCAGGACAGGGACTGAATTTTACTATGTATTTGTACAGTTCCTAGCACAATGAGGCCCTGATCTTTGTTGAAAGACCCCCATTCATTTCAGTAGGTTTTGAATCAGGCCCTAAATGGGTAGTTTGAAGATTCTTCTGGCATGAGGCAATCCCCAACTGGCATAGAACCAGCATAGTCATTTGTGTGCTAGCTATTCCCAGCCCCTCTATATTGTAGGGGAGTGCTTAATTTTTTTAATTAATTCTCTTCAGCCATCTTGCTTCAGGGTTCATGTTCCACAAACACACAAACAATTGGATTTAATTGGTACAAATGGTCTCAGAAAGATTTTCAGAGTTGCATGAGCCAATATTTGAAGAAATCAACTTTTAAATTGCCACATGGGTATTCACACTTGAATATTTGCATACTCATCCATCTGGTCAGAAAGTAGAAACAATACCATGTGATTTATCTGACTAATCCAACACAGCTTGAATTTAATTGTTAAATGTTTCATATATTAGCTTTAGTAAAGAGTCAAATACTACAGTCAAGACTCAAATTTTACCCAAAAAAGGGATTTTACAAACCTATTATGAAAGAGAATGTTGTCATGAATTTTTTTAAAATTTCTATTAAAGGTTTTTTTGTGAGGGGAGGTTGTCATTATTTAAACATTCCTCTGCAGTACTGGAAACCTAAACCAGGACTGCAATGTCCTAGTAATGAAAGTGAAAATGACTTATTTTCATTGTGTAGTCTGTGTGAAGCACCACAAATGGTGAAAACTAAATAATTATTAATCCTTTAATTTCAATAGTCTAAAGTGTTAATTATATAGGTAAATATTTTTTTAAAAAATATTTTCTTATTGACAGTATTCATTAACAAGGTGGACTATGTTATGTAGGTAAAGATCTATCAACTATTCTCGGGAAATATTCTCTCAACAGCTGATATTAACAATAATTCATTATGGCTGTTTAGATTATGCTGCTTCTAAAAAAAGGTTTGTTATGTATATGCTAGAAGTGATTACTTTAACATTAGATGTGTATAACCATGATTAAATATAGTTCAGTTACAGCTACCTGAACAGTAAAAACTTCATCTACACTACAGCTATAACTGAGTCAAACATAATTGCTCCCTGACCTAGTTAAAATAATATTAAAACTTGCAATGTGGACAGGACATAACAGGGTCCCAGAATTGAGTTAAAAGCCAGGCCTATACATGGCTTTAGCCCCTTCATAGGGGTATGGTTAAGTACTGTCCACACTAATAACTATGTGTAAGTAGGTCAAGAGACAGCTGTGTTGTTACTGGGCCCCAGGGCTAAGCTATAGTTGTAGTCTTGATGGGGCCTGAGTATGATGACATGACTCATAATTAGTGCAGTGTGAGCTTGGAATTTCTTGCATGAGGTTACTCTTTTGTTATTAAAAATAAACTCAGTTCATCATTAGCTGTTAAGTACGTATTCTTAATCTGTGTGGTATTGTCAGTGCCTTACATCTTGTTTAGGGTGATATTGTGAGATTTGTATGTAAATTGTTGTAAACCTTACTTTTTAACAGTATGTCCAGATCAATGCTATTGTTACTTCTTTTTGGACTTTATCCTATATAAATAAAATTAAATGCTCCACAATGTACATATGCATTGTAGTCTAAGTACACACTGACAACTTGGCAACAGACATTGCACTGACATAGTATGTTGACTTAAAAAGAGCTGTTATGATGTATCTTGTTAATGCATCTTTCTAAAAATCTTTGTAAAACTCTACTAAATCTTGACATTATAACAACTAAAGAGGAAGGTTGACAGCAGCCTCCATATCAAATCTTTGTCTGAACAAAACTCTGCTGTCCTGGAAAAAATGCAAATCCTCATCTGCATGTATTCTGTGTTAACACCAGAGTTGCTGATACAGTTTGGCAAAAAAGACCAGTACGTTCTTTGTTGCGCTTGCTAAGAGAGAGATGGATAGGTTATTGACTGTGGTAGGAATAATGTGCTCCTGAAACGTGTAGCTGTTATGGATTTATTATCTATTCTTTAGCTACAGAATTAGAAATGCAAAATACAACACATCAGGACATCATGTAAACTTCATTCAGGAGCTCGTCAGTCCATAAACCAATGACATACAATGGCTTTTGGCATACTGCAGCCAAAAGCTGGAATGCTACATGTTTTTCATTTAATTGAAGATATGTCAAATGTTACTGAGTAGCACATCCCCCACTATAAAGTATTTCCAAACACATTAGTCAGAGGTATTGTATTGTTGTACTATATTAATTATAACATTTAAAAATATAATGATTTAAGAGATATTGAGCATATTAGAATTATTTTGCCTTGAAATACATTGAGAGGTGACATGACTGAAGTAATTAAAGCAGTAAGGGTTGTTAAAATATTATGATTGATAATCTAATTGAGGATGTTGGGCAGACTAGAACTGGGGAGCAAAGGTATAAAATTAGAGGGGCTACATGTAATAGGATGTATTATTTTTACAAAGCACGGTAAGCAGATGGAATGCAATCCCACTTGGTAGTGGAGTCAAGTAGTATGAATGTGTGTAATGAAAAATCAGGTGACTGTATGGGATTTAATGCATTTAAATGGTATTAATGTTGTGCTTGAAGCAGCCAATTTCTCTTCTGGAGTTCAGGAAGGAATATTTTGCTGAGCATGCACTTTTCTCCAGATTGACTCTGTGTATTGCTGGGTGAGAGGTTGAGGATTTTTTTCACCTCCTTAGGGTATGGCTACACTTGAGAGTTGCAGCGCTGGTGGAGGCTTTCCAGCGCTGCAATTAGTAACTGTCCACACCTGCAGGGCACATCCAGCGCTGCAACTCCCTGGCTGCAGCGCTGGCTGTACACCTGGGTCTGCTTGGGGTATAACGATTGCAGCGCTGGTGCTGCAGCGCTGCTCGTAAAGTGTGGCCACACACCAGTGCTGTTATTGGCCTCCAGGGTATTAGGAGATATCCCAGAATGCTTTTAACTAAATTACTCTCTTTGTTTTGTTATGCTGCCTCTCTTTGTTTTGTTGTGAACTCGGGGCTCCGGGAGCTGCTTATCTAAAAAACAAACACAGCTCCTGTTTGCTGTGATCAATCTGTAACTGACTGTGAACAATCAATTGAGATAACCCACTACCTTGCTGTGAATGAGGCAGGCAGGGGGATGAGTGTTTGCTTGAGGAGAAAAACAGCGGGGGCAGGGCGGAGAAAGGGAGTCCGTTGGAGCAGCTGCTTATCTGGTCTGCAGGCTGTTTGCAGTTAAGAGTAAGGGGTCGGGGAAATTTTCAGATTTTGCAAGGCAGGGAGTTGATACACAGTGTCTGCTCCAAAAATCCACTCTCTCTCTCCCCCGCTCCCTGTCACACTCCACCCCACCTCCCTCTTTTGAAAAGCATGTTGCTGCCACTTGAACGCTGGGATAGCTGCCCATAATGCATCACTCCCAACAGCACTGTAAATGCTGCAAATGTGGCCACACTGCAGCGCTGGTAGCTGTGAGTGTGGCCACACACCAGCGCTTTCCCTACACAGCTGTACGAAGACAGCTGTAACTCCCAGCGCTGCACACCTGCAAGTGTAGCCATGCCCTCAGTCACCAAAAGATTTGTTTTTTAATTTTTAATTTAAAAAAATTAAAAATGTGTTTAAGTGTACAGGATGCCCTGATGCAGCTCCAAGCATGAAGTGGCCATGACCTGCTTCTCGTGCTGCAGATCTCGAGATCTGTGGTACTTTCTGATCATATATATTTTGCATACCGTGTTTGCACCTTGCCATTTTAGCCAGCCAATGTGTGCTCCTCACAGAATGTTAATCATAGTTACTCCGCTCCTCTGCTCACCTCTGTTAAGAAATAGCTAGAATATTCATTCTGGATTCATCAGAATGAATATGACACATGGTCAGGG
Source organism: Mauremys reevesii (assembly GCF_016161935.1). Taxonomy (NCBI): domain Eukaryota; kingdom Metazoa; phylum Chordata; order Testudines; family Geoemydidae; genus Mauremys; species Mauremys reevesii. The sequence goes on from NC_052626.1 coordinate 91,544,249, forward strand.
GAAAGTAAGGTAGACACTTCTGTGTATGAGTCATGCTGACCATCTGAGACAGAAATGCAGATTTGAAAGTCTCTTATCCATTAAATAATTATTGAATCTGTGATTTTTTTAAAAAGTACTATGTATGGTTATTGAGCTGGAGCGCAACGGAAGCCTGTCTGAGAGGCAGAAGTAGTAAGGAACATTGTTCTCTCCCTGGCACTCCCTTGTAGGTCGCAGGGCAGAATGTAGAAGTTGGGAAGCCTTACCTCAGTGCTGCTGTTAAAGAGGCTAGTGGGCAGGCAAGAGTGCACACGGCAGAGTTGAGTACATTTGGCAGTGTTGCTTTTCGATCCATCCACTCTCCCTTGATGAAAATATCCTTATAAACATTGGCAGGGAAGTGGAAAACACTTATGAAACATAATTTAAAATGGAATTTGAAAGAGAAGAATTGAGGCCATACTATTTAAAGGGTGCTGTATCAGAAACTAGAATTTTTAATAATTAGTAGCTTTCAAAAAATTCAAATTGACAGTGTGCCTTAGAAATTATTGTGTGCTAACTAAACATTAGTGAAACTTCACTGTTCATCTAGGCTTAGATTTTTGATTTATAGCTCCATGTAAATTATATCTACATTGATCTACCTAGTCCTACAAAGAGCCTAATGTTTCCTGTGCCACATCTACCCTGCCTGCAAGTTTGACCTTCCTTGGTCCTGTGCAGCTCCTTTCTGAGTGGAACTGCAAAAGTGAATCTTACTAAACACTTGGATATGTTTTGTTTTGCAGTCTGCAGTGCAGAATGAGGTTAAAATCCTAGTCCCATTGAAGTCAATGGCAAAACTCACATTAATTTCAGTAGAGTTGGGATTTCACCCCAGAGCATAGTAGCTGGGCTCTTAACCTATAGCCATACCACCACATGCTTAGACCTGATGTGCAGAGTTGGATGTGATCGATACTTAATGGGGCTCTGTGTGGGCTCGGGGGTTTGCCTATACAGAGATCATTGCAGGATCAGGGCCTTGGAGACGATACCTCGAAGGGAATTCCAGGTGGCACAGGAAAGGGTGTTGCTGATTTAGTAGGTTCTCTCTGAGTTGATACAGAACCAATGTCTCATACATAATATTAGGAGATGTCATATTTCAGATAAGCTATAAGGTGGAAGTACTGATCACTTGTGGAAATTAAAGATCCATGGATTTTTTTTGCCAGAGTGGAAGTGTTAGCCCCTGAGTGCCTGCCAAACTCCAGGTTGGTCATTGTGCCTCTCTGACATTCTATCATAGTTAGAATTTGGAACAATATTCTTCACATCCTGGTCTCTATTGTTTTGTAATATTCCTGTGCAATTAAATGGTTACCATGCTTCATCTCAGAGGTTAAGGGATTTATGTGACACATGGGATGATTCCTACAGCATGTGTGTGTGTACTTTTTAAAAATCCTTCTATGTGAAAGGATCTATATAAATATAATTTTTTTATCATTATCCCTATCAATTTGCATTACTCAAGTGGTTCCCCCCCTCTATTGTATTAAATGCGAGCTGCTTCTCTTCACTTTCAGGGTCCTTCTTGGCTCATCCTCACCCTACCTGTCATCTCTCATTCACTGTCAAAATGTCAGTTCCTGCCTCTGATCAGCCAATGATGCCTCCATTGCCCACTTGTTAAATTTTCAAATAAGCACCTTCATACTTTCTCCAGTGTTGTCTCTCATGCTTGGGAGGAACTCTCATAAACATCCACAAAGCTACCTCATTATTGTCCTTCAGATCCCCTCTTAAAAATCTCTTTTTCTATGATGCCTACAAAAAAATGACAACAATTAGACTGGTATTGTGCTGACACCATGCCTACCACGCTGAGCAATATAATCTCATTGTTTTTTGTACTCTCCACAACTCTCTGTCTGTAGCTATCTGTTATCTCTTGTCTTATACTTAGAATGTAAGTTCTTTGGGGCAGAGCCTGTCTTTTTGTGTTCATATATTGCCTAGCACAATGGGGTCTTAATCTATGGGGGCTAGAGCTCCTAGGCGCTAATAATGAGGTAACAGAGAAGGTTAGAGGGAAAACGTAACAACCCATAGGTGAGAAAGGAGAGGCAGAAGAGGAAACAGGAGATAACAAGGAAGTACAGTCTGAGAAGAATGGGAAGTAGATGTTTCTCAGCCTGTGTTTATAAAATGGTAAGAATTCTTTTTCAAAAAGAGGAAAATTGGAAAGAATTCAGTTGTTCATCCTACTTCACAACACCCAAAACTCTCCACTTATTTTTTCCCATAACCCAAAATTCCACAGTCTACTGGTGACTGAAAATGATTGTGAGGTATAGTGAGTCATGGAATTTTTTTTTTTGGCCAAGTTTTGGGTCATAGACCCAAATAAAAAGAACAACTGTTGGTTTGGTTTGTCATCTTATTGCCAAAAAGTTTAAACTTCAAAATTTTGGGCTATCTTGGTAATAGCCAAATGTAATGGTTAACTAGTACAATAAGTCTGTTAATTTCAATGAGGTAACTTATGGTGAGATAATAAGAAGAGAATCAAACCCACCACCTTTTGTGATGAGTTTCAGTGATTTGCATGTTATGCCTGTGAAGCTGGCAGACCATATGCCAGCTCATTCAAAGCCTCTTAGGCCTCAGCTGAACACTGACCAATACGTAGCTGGAAACCAGTCTGGTTCACCTGTTAGTCACCTGTTAGTATTGTTAAAATAGTGTTTAGACTTCATTAAATGCTTTTTTGAGTTGCTGCATGCATTAATCTCACTTATAATATCTGTATCCCATGTTATAAGGCAATATTTAAGTGTTTACTTAACCAGTCAGGAGAGAAGTATTATCAACTATGAAATACTAGTTTGCCACTGGAGGTGTTCTCTCCTGTCCAACAAAAGAAGGCCTATAGACACTAGGCAAACCAATGTGGAACATCAGAGGACAAAAGATTTTGTTGATTGCTCCTTCCGCACACCCATGAAAAGGAGACATGCATGTGGACTCATCCCATCAACTTGAACCCTGGGGGAAGGAAATAAAAAAGCCCTGACAAGAAGACACTGTATCTTTATGCTGCTTGGACTCTGAGAGGGCAAGGATTACTAAGCATAAGCAAAAGATCCTCAGTGCTTAGTCTAGGTTAGCCCTGAAGGACATATAGAGCTCTAATTATCAGAGGGGTAGCCATTTTGGTCAGTATCCACAAAAACAACGAGGAGTCCTGTGGCACCTTAAAGACTAACAGATTTATTTCGGCATAAGCTTTTGTGGGTAAAAAACCCACTTCTTCAGATGCATGGAGAAGAAGAAGTGCATGCATCTGAAGAAGTGGGTTTTTTTACCCACGAAAGCTTATGCCCAAATAAATCTGTTAGTCTTTAAAGTGCCACTGGACTCCTCGTTGTTTATATAGCACACTCTTATTATAGAGTCTTCTATTACCTTTTGAAACCTAAGACTATAACTCATTTGTGTGTATATGTATTTACCTACTTTAACCTTGTAAATAACTATCATTTCTTTTTCTTAGTTAATAAATCTTTAGTTAATTTATTATAGGATTGGCTACAATCACTGTCTTTGGTGTAAGATCTAAAAGGCAACTGACCTAGGCTAAGTGACAGGTCCTTTGGGATTGGGAGTTACCTGAATATTGTTGTGATTTTTGGTGTAACGAACCATCTATCACAAAGGCAAGCTTGCCTATGTGGCAAGATAGACTGGAGTACTCAAGGAGACTGTCTGTGACTTCATGGTTAGGCTGTTTTGCTGCCTGAGGAGTTTACACTTGATACTTGGTTGGTGAAATCTAAGTATAAAATTCACAACCAGTTTGGGATTTGTCCCTTGCTTCTTAACAGTCTGCCCTGAGGTTGATACTCACACTCTTCAGCCACTCAAGACAGCTTGACAATGTCTTCTCTCTTCATATCAAAATTAATGACTTATATTAAAATTTATAATGGTGATCACAGAGTAATCTGAACAAGAATTACTATTTTTATTTATGTTGTAGTAATGTATTGCTAAAAACTATTTTCTAACACATATATTTGGTTCCCCTGCAGCTCTGAAGTAATTCTGTTAAATGCAAGAGTATCAAATATTGTCAAACTGCATGATTTCTGAAGTATTTTAATGTTTAACTAGCCAGTGAAAATAATTACATACAGTATATATAACATACAGTAATCTATACATACAGTATAGATTTTACATACAGTATATATAACTACAGTAGATGTTTTTCAAGTTTGAAAAAATAACATTATGAGACAAATTTTTAATATTCATACTATAGAGTATCAGATTCCATTGGTTGTTTCCATAAAGGAAGTGTTAATATACCATGGTTTGCAGAAGGGTGCATCTGGTGGCTAGAGCACATATATAGAAGTCAGTTATAATTTATTTATTTGAGCCCTCACCAAGGTCTCCTGCTTCCGCTGGGTTCTGTTCCTAATTTTGCTACTGACTCACTCAATGTAGATCTGAGATAAGTTTGTTCTCAGTGTGTTCAGATTGGATATCTGTGAGTTCAATTGTTATATCCACTGTGTGAGTGTGGGCAACTCGTTTATGCTACCATTGCTCACATACGGCCTAATCCTGTGAAATTCTGGGTGTTTTCAATTTCCGCTATAGTCATTGGGTGTTGTAGCAGCAGGGATTCTGGTCTCACTGTGTCTGTTGACTAGTGTTAATATTCCTGTACAGTTCAACACCCTTACCTGAAGCCTAGCTATACTGGCAAATTCTCCTTGTGTAGATGCAGTTTATATCAATTCCCTGAGTAAAACAGTGGCAAAAGCCAGTATAATTGCATCAACACGAGGCCTTTTTCTGGTATAGAAATGTCATTTTAAAAACCATGCCCTTACCAAATGTACTATAACATGGAAAGTTTCTAGTGTAGACCTGTCCTACATCCTCATATCCCAGCTTTAGAAGGCACACAGCTATTATTCTTCCCACTTTACAAATAAGGTAACTGAAAGGTCATTTCACACAGAGCTGGGAATAGAAACCTGGTCTGTAAGAAAAGTCTTATGCACTCAGATGTACTGCCTTTCAGAATGAATGTGCCAAAACTGTGTCCTTAGCTATGCTGCCTACAATCACTGCCTTCACTGTTAGGCCACACTCCCCTCCCAGAGCCAGGAGTAGAACCCAAGAATCCTGACACCAGCCATTCCACTGCTGTATCACAAATGGTTATGGCACTGGCAATGTGTGTCATGTTTCCTCTAGGGGTCTGGTCCATATAGATGATAATGGCCTACTATGGCTAATTATTTCTTTAGCCCAGATGGAGGATGGCTGCATTGTAGTTCTGAAGGTCCTGGGGTTAAACACTGCTGATGAACCATGTGGGTAAAAATAGTATGTGATTTCTTAATTAAAGACTGTATCATAATATATAGACACAACAGGGCATGATTAATGTAGCATGGGTAATCTTAATTCTGGAATTTCCTAACTTTTGAGTACTTGACTAAAACGTCATAATTTTTTTTAATGTAGGATTTTTTTATAACTTTGGCAAGCTAACCATTTGTGCTGAAAATTTCCAAGCCTAGTGTCTGCCTCTGGCTGCATTATTTTGGAAAATTTCAGTCAAAACAGTTTAGGTATTTCTGAGAACGAGACTAGGGAAACATATGTTGTTTTGCCCATGTTAAATAATTCTGGTTCTTGTGTCCCCATGCTGTGAAGCTGGGACTTGAAATTTGGCAAGAAGTGGCCTTTGTGTCAGGGATGTGCCACAAAGACATTAGCCTCTGAAAAAATACTGTTCACACATGCTTAGTAGACCCTTCTTTGATTTTAGCAGCTAAATTCCCTGAAGATTCTGTCCACACTGCGCACGCTTCAATTGCCATTCTGGGCTGCTGTGGACCATACCAGTCCTGGATCTGGGCACATGAACTGAGAGAAGGGAGACTGTCTCTCCTGTGCTCTTAGAGTATATCTATACAACATCTAGATGCCCGAGGCTGGCCCTGCCAGCTGACTCGGGCTCACAGGACTTGGTCTGAAAAAGATCTGGGGACTATAGTGGATCAGAAATTGAATCAACAATGTGATGCAGTTGCAAAAAAGGCTAATATCATTCTAGGGGTGTATTAATAGGAATGTCGTGTGTAAGACATGGGAGGAAATTGCCCTGCTCTACTTGGCACTGGTGAGGCCTCAGCAGATATTGTGTCCAATTTTGGGTACTGTATTTTAGGAAGGATGTGGACAAATTGAATTGAGCCTAGAGGAGAGCAACAAAAATGATAAAAGGTTTAGAAAAACTGACCTATGAGGAAAGGTTAAGAAAACTGGGCATGTTGAGTCTTGAGAAAAGAAGACCGAGTTGGGGACCTGATAAATCTTCAAATACAACAATGGCTGTTCTAAAGAGGATTGTGATTAATTCTTCTCCATGTCTTCTGAAGGTAGGACAAGAATGAACGGGCTTAATCTGCAAGAAGGGAGATTTAGGTTAGGTATTAGGCAAACCTTTCTAATCATACAGGTAGTTAAGCTCTGGAATAGGCTTCCAAGAGAGATTGTAGAATCCCCATGATTAGAGGTTTTTAAGAACAGGTTGGACAAACACCTGTCAGGGATGGTCTAGGTTTACTTGATCCTGTCTCAGCAAAGGTGGCTGGACTTGATAACTTCTATAGGTCTGTTCCAGCCCTACATTTCCATGATTCTATGATTTGAAATAAAAACTTTTTTTTTTTTGGTGCTGCTTTTCTGTTGATTTTCCTACATTTCTGTAAAGAAGAGTCTTCAAAAAACTCAAGAAGGTACAGAATAAAGGGAAAATGTATATATTTAAAAGCTTACAACTTAAATGTAAGAAAAACATAGCTCTGAAAAACAGTGAATATGAATGTACATAAATCCCTGGTGTCTGACAAAATCCACCGACCTTTCTCATTGCTATCCTGCTGTTGTGAGAACTGTACATTTTAAACAGGATAATCACACAGGTCAGCCTTTGCCTGCTATTGGATTTTCTCCTTTCATAAGGCCAATTTTACAAATCACTTCCCTATGTATGTAAACGTTATTCTGTTACCTCTCTTCTGAATGGCTATGACCTGTTTCACTAGTTCACTATCATCCACAAAGTGAGCCAGTAATTCACAAAATAGGCAGAAAAACTACAGCATTGTTTTAGATTGCACCTTGCTTTCCAAACATTAAGTAATAATGTCAGAGCTAGCACATACATCCTATTTCAAAGAACTCTGAACTAGAGTTAAAACATTTTTATTTAACATAATTAGGGAAAGAGAGAACAAATAGTGCCTGGTTTCTTGAACAAGAATTGTGTGACTGTGGACAAACCATGTAATCTCTCTACCTTAGTTTCCTCATCTGTAAAGTGGATTTAACAGTGCATCATGGGCGGTAGGACTGGAGAAGGTTGTGCCTCCCCAAACAGCCTGGCATGGCCCCGCCCATGCTCCACCCTCAGGCCCCCTCCTGCTTGCTCCCAGTTCCTTTCCAGCTCTTCCATGGCGGAGAAGCTGCAGCAGGCAGACTGGGGCTGGTGCTCACAGGGGCTGGGGCCATGCTGGCCCACCCACCCACCTGGGGTTGGGGGAACAGGGACCACGCTTCCCATCCAGCGCTGGGGTTAGGGATGCTCTGGCTGCACTGCCTGCCTGGTACTCCAGGGCTGGGGCTGAGAGTGCTCTGGCTGTGCCGCCCACCCGGCGTGCTGGCGCTGAGGCTGGGGGCATGCAGGGAGCCGGGGGGGCGGTGGTTCTGTGCTCTGGCAAGGGAGCAGGAGTGGAAAGAGAGGGGGAGGAGCAGGGCCTTGGGCGGGGGGTAGAGGCCAGGGGCTAGCTTCCTGCAACGGCTCATTCACCTGCCACCCATGAAGTGTGTACTACCTCACATTAGTGAATAAATCTATAAGAACCACAGATGGAATATGCCATAGAAATACAAAGTATTATTATTAAGGTTTGGCAACAGAGTAAGTAGATAGACAAGCCTTTAGTTTCTCGTGTTATGTTATAATCAGTGTGACATCTATGTCCGTCATCAATGATATATTGCTTATTGCCTTTAAAGTTGATAACAAGACATAATTTGTTCATGTAGAATGTTTGAGAGAATAAATATAGTAATATTTGTATTGTAAAGAGATATCAATTACAGGGCTCAATCTTGCTGTTAATACTGAAGCAAAATTGCCATTTACTTTAAGGAATGATGGATCAGGCTCACAGTTATATAGTTAGATAAATTTTATAAACTTGGATTTTCACTTTAGAAATGTTTATGAGGAAAATCTAATCCAGTTTGCAAAAAAACCCAACCAACCAGCCAATGTTTTGCAAAGATATCATTTGAAACATATCTATCTGGATACCAGTTTGAAAAATGGTTGTAACAAGTATTGGATATGTAAGAGTAAATATTGCTCAGCAGAGAATAGGAGTGCATTTTGAAATATGCTATCTAAAGCAAATTTAATTACAATTGTTCTGTTCTCTCTTTCTCTTTCTCTCCCCCACTCTCTCCTGAAAATCTCCTGCCATAGCGACTGCATTTGCCTCCAGACTTGTCAGACACAGTGAGCCGCTCAAGCAAACAGGATCTGGCAGAATCCACCAAACTGCTGAGCTCGGGATGTGGTGCTATGGCCATAGGCAAGAAGCACCTGGACTTCTAGTGATTTCTACTTAGCAGTTCACTCAGATTTATATGACACTCTAATTATGACTGTTAATGACTTATGAAAATATTTTTCTTAATGATTTGACCCAGCAGTCCTTAAAAATACACATTGTAAAATGGTGCCTCGTTTTCTCATCCTGGTTTCTTTGAAGACATTTGTTGTTTGTTTGCTTTTTTACAGAACATCTGCAACACGGGTTATGTTACATTAAAAAAAATGCTGCATTGCACTGCTATTCTGGAAATGTACAGTATTTTGTTCTTCTCATAAAAAATCAAAATTATTTTTATTTTTAAAGTTCAAGATGCTTTACAAAACAATACCAAATGTGTTGTTTTTCACAAGTTAAATGTGTCTATTTAACATGATTGTATTAAACATTGATTATAAATGTAAAATATAAATTAGACAGTACTGTGAACATTAGTAAATGAGATTAAGGAATTCATTATCACATTTTATTTTAAAGCCAAATTTAACAATTATTATTGTTTGAAAAAATAATTTTGTACATCTGAAAATATCATTATTGTCAAAATCAAAAGTAGATATGACATTATTTTACAGAGTACATAAACAATGCATTTAAAAATGTATTGCATTATTTCATGTGTGTTCTACTGTGTCAATAATTAAATTGATAAAGAAAGAATTTTTCCATAATAAGAATATATTATAGATAATTAGTTTGCCTTATGGGTTAATAAATGTATTAAAATGCACTTGAGTGGAATTTACTAAACATTGAAAAAAGAATTGATTTCCTTGTGTAGTTCAAAACAGTAATCCTAAACAATTGAAGTCAGCACTATGAAATTATGTCAACAGACATAATTCAAGATTGAAATTCAAACTGACAGCTACATTAATGCTAGAAAACCAGAAGAGTGCATTGGAGCTTGGGGAAGAGTATCACAGAATGATGGTCTAAAACAGAACAGAAAATAAAACTAATTCAGGTTTCCATACCAGCATGTACACTATTTGTGAACTTATTAATATTTTGTGTGCATGTGTGTACATATATCCAAATGGAAAACTATTAAATATATTTTTAAACATCTCCTATATATTACTTTGTATCTGGTATACTAGGCAGTTCTGATCTGTTAATTAAATTGAATTTTGAAAACATAAGGTAATCTAAAATCTGGTTTGAAAGTTCCATGGAGGCCAATAATACCCCCTTTCAAAATGGAAGTCTGCTTCATAAAAAATAATACAAAACAATCTCTATAATTGGATATAATATGGCTAGAGTGAAATTGACTTTCCAAATAACATTTTAATACAATATAATAATGTTAATGTATTTTGATAAGGTTCCAACTGAAAAGTTGATTAAACGGTTTGCTTTTCTTATACAATCCAGGTTTTACTTTATTTGTTCTTGACAACACTGTGTGTAAAACAAAGACACAGCTTTTTAAACTGTCTAACTAATATGATGAATGTCAATCACTTAAAAAACTCCACTGTAGCATAAACACATACTGTATACAGCTTTTATTCTGAATTAGAATAATTGAATCAATGACAGTGATTTGCCAGGATGTCAAATCTATCCATCATATCCTGTCACTACCAGTTTATTTTTTGTGATCAAAATCAAAAAGACTACTATTTTGTCATCAGCTATTTCATTTGTGGTAGCAATCAGGATTTATTTTCTCTTGTCTTTTTTTTTTTTTAATATAGGCCCATTTTATTTTTTTATTTCTAAAAACACAAATCCTTTTTAATCAAAGTTTCAGAATGGATCTGTCAGTTTCGTAAAGCTAAAAGACACCTACATTTTTATACCAATATACTTAAATCACCATTGATTTCAAAAACATCATTTGTCCTTTTGCATTATATGTAACATTAAGCAGAAATTCTCATCAAATGCTTAGTTGTGCCTTTAGAAAGTATTAATTAGTTTAAATATTTGAATTCTAATAATTTAAACAAAATTAACATTACATATTCAATTATGAATTTTTTACATAAATAAGTATTGTAACAGAAAACATATGATATAGCCATCTGAAATGTGAAGTCATCGGGTATATAAATGGCTTGTGAATATACTTAATAGGTCATTGACTTAACACACAGGCAGAAAATGTCACTAAAATTCACAGCCAATTTCTAGTTAACGTATGACTTGAAAATAGATGATAAATACTGTATGTATATATAAATGTAATATTTATGACCTCAATTTTGAATTCTAAAATAGGTTAGCATAGAAACTAAAAAAGTATTTGGAATAATAAAAGTAAAAGGGAAATTTGCCTGCAAATCTAGATTAAAATGGTTTTTCGTTTGTTTTTCTGATTCACTGAACATGCTGTGTGAAATAAGTTTTACAGTATACATATGTATAGTGTTCACCTAAGGCAAAAACATGTAGCAAAATTTCTCCTCTTTTCTTCCAAAATATTGTATTGGTTACAATAATACATGTCAGTGACTTGGCTTACCCAGTAAAACAATGTTACTATTTGATAGTATGTATGATGTGGCATTCCATTGGATCCACAAATAGACTTCTTATCTCTCATTTTTGGTTTGCAGTAATGGATATAAATATTTAGCCATAACATTAAACTCTCCATGAAATTTCTCCATACACGCTTTTATGTGTCTAGTATATGACCCTCCAAACCCTGTATACAAACATTCCACTTTATTTGCCTCTCTTTATTTGCCGATAAATATTTTTACTACAAGAGGTATATCATGTTCTTGACCTGAAGGACTCTGTTTCTTCACAGACTGCCATAATTCATTGCTGACTCCACTATGCACCCCTCCTCTTGATCCTTAGCATTGATTTGGCTGGGACGTCTTTATGAGAATGAAAGTGATTCACACTTTGGTTTAGATAGGTATTTTCCTTTCCTGGACAACTGTTATGGATTGTAGAGTTTAGTGTTTTGGTTTTCAGGTTATTTTTAAGAAAAATAAAAAGTTGAGCCACTTATTTCTCAGTGGGCTCCAAGCTGAAGCCACCGTACTTCTTGCATTGAGGCTGATATTAGGTATATAACATATCAGCATAGAGACAATAGAGTCTCTCTGCTGAATGCATTCCCAATTCAAATTTACCACCAGATCTTTACACAATTATGACAAACAGTGAAGAAAGCAGTAATGAAATATAAAGTGTTGACTCTTTAATATGTCAAATAAGGATTCTTTATATCATTTATGTTGTGTTGAAGCTATCAAAATATACGTATTTGGAATATGATGATAGATTAAACTGTAGCTTTTTTTAAAATGTACTTGTAAAGAAATTTGTAAAGCAACTTTGAAGATATAGCTTCATTCAATTTTATGTAACAATAGCTATTATCACCAGAAAATGGGCATTAAACTACTTCAGATTTGATACATGTGATAACACACAAACCAACAAGGTTATACCTTAAAATTTAATTTAAAATAACAGTTATTCCAAACACATCCTTGGGAAAACTGCAAAGGTATAAATTATAAATATCCTGATCATTCCTGTATTGAAAACTGGTCGGTTACCATGGAGCAAAACCAGAGTAAGCCAGCCTTAAAGCTTTGTATTGCTTGAAGTTTCATAGGCTTAGTCTTAGACCAGGAGAGAGTAAGTCTGAGATTAATCAAACAAGCTGGTGTTGAATTATGAGATTTAGGGAAACAAGGAGCTTTTTAAATTTAAAAACAGAGTGGCCAAAAAGCTTCAAGGTTGTTTTAGATATTTGACCTCAATGAGATTGAGCTCTTTGGCTTTGCTTTACATTTCTGTAGTTCTTGGCCCTGAACTTTCTTTAGCATATGCTAAAGATGACGCTTATGCCCATTTAAATCAATGCACAGGTGTAATGCTAGCAGATCCTGCTATGAGATCAGGGCCCCTATTTTAAAGGGCTACTCTGCAATCCTTGCTCAAACAAAACAAAACATTGAAGGCATTGATCCTGTATCTTGCCTTACTTACACTGCTGTAACTCAGGAATAATTGAGTTAGTCTGGTGTAAAACCAATATAAGAGAGAAAAATCTGGCCCAATAGGAGATTTGCTCAAGCAATGACTGCCAAATTTGGCCCTACATTATTTAATGGAATGTTGTCAAGTTAAATTCAGCCCAAATTTAAACAAGGACATGCTTTTCTAAAACCTGAAACAGGACAGTTTCCAAAATGTAAAACAAATTCTGAAAAAAAGGGGTTTTAAAAACACACCAACATTCCTCTGCAGTTTTTGAAACACAAACATTGCAGAATTACAACTCTGAAGCAGGTTTCACTGATTTTAATTGTCCAAGCAGAGAGGAAAGCAAAAAGTAAACATTTAGCACAAAGCCTGACAAAGAGTGATTTTTAAAGTGTTCACTTGTTAGAAGCGCGGTATTAATTGTAACATGCACAAAGAAATTTGTTTGCAGTATTTGGTTTCTGTGCTAACCAGATCCCTTTAATTTTTCCATGTGTTTTACTTCTGTGAGATATCATTAAATATGTTCACAGAACTTTTCAGCTTCAACACAGGACAAGCGAGGGAGCCTGTAAGTTGCATGAGAGAAGTTGTCAGGAGTCAAGGAATTTGCAAACTCCGCTGGTGTAGCTGGCAGAGCTCACATGTCCCAAGGGAGGAAAAACAACAGTTCATAACCCTTACAATTTTTAACTGCTAGAACTTACGCGAAGCCTGTTGGGTGCCTGGAAGCAATTGCAACCTCTGCTGGGGGATTTAATGCAAGCTACAGTTCCTGCCAGGCACCTGAAAAAACAAACCTTTGCTGGGGCTCTCACAAAACCTCTGTTCAGTACTTGACCCAGCCGCAATGCAGCTTCTGAGTCCAGTGAGTGGGGTGTCTGGGCTTCGCACTAGGACCCATGTACACTAGCCAAAACTATGTGAGCTGCCTTTGTGTGAGCCAGGTGACTTTCCTGCTAATACTCAAGTGAGTAAGAAACTCGAAGCTAAACTCTAGCATCTTTCCTACAGGAACAAGATACCTACTCTTCTAAATGAAAAACAAATCCACAAAATTTAGGTCCCAATTTTGAAATGTGTGTGTGTGGGCCCAGACACCTGTGTCAAGTCCTATTGAAGTCAATGGAGCTCCTGACAGATGCAGGGATCTACCCACATGGATCAGGCTGAATGAAGATCTTAAGACTGTAAATTCTTCTGGCAAGGTCTGTTTCTCCATATGTGTTTGAGCAGTGCCTAGTACAATGGGGGTCCAGTCCTGAGTGGGTCTCTGGGAATTTCTGTAATAGAAATAAACAAATGGACAACAAGAAAAAAAAACAACAACCTTGAAAGTTCAAGGAAATAAAATTAATTGGGAAAAAGTAGTTCAATTAAACAATCAGGTTGGAGCAATTCTGCTGTGCTTTCCTACTCTACTACCTCATATTATAACCTCATAGCACACTTGCCCACGTGAGCCATGAGTTGACGTCCACTTCATTAAGAAAAATCCCCACCATGGAGGTCATATATTTGTGATTAAAAACCATAGCTACTGAATTAGGTTTGCAGGCTTCTGTTCGTTAACCAAGCAGGTTGCTTGTTGATGAGGAGTCCTTTAAAAGCACTCTGTCCACTTCCTTTGGCCCAGCAATCTGAAACTCACAAGGTACGTAACATCCCTTCCTGCCAGGCCACTTTTCTGGAAAAAGGGCCATCACCAGGAGAAGTCTCAGAAATGCCAATTGTCATGAAAACCTTTCTTTCCAGATTGCCTGGCTGAGCAAAATGCAGTTTTCTTTTTAAGAAAGGGATAAGTGAAAGGCGGTGCTATGACCTTGTGTGCCTGAATTAGCACTAACACGGCTGGAGATGGAGCAGAAGTGCCTCTTTAGCTGCACTTGGAGCAGTACTTGACTCCTGTTGGCGTTAAGGGCAAGTGGAAGTGAACTGGCAAAATAAATAAGGCATTTTTAAGTGTTTCCATTGAATTTTATACTACCATGAAAATGCAGAGAGGAAGTTTAGCTTTAAAATAAAGCTAGGCTTGTGGCTGTTAGAGAAAAATTAAATAGTACACTTTATTCAATTATAATAACGTATGATAAATCAATCAGAATAAAATATCCCAAGAGCTCTGACTACTAGCAAAGGGCATAGATATAAGACCTAACCGAGTTCTTTATCAGTCCTAGTCAGTTAGTTGCAACAATACAGTTCTGCCTCCTGAAAAATGTACTTCATATCACACTGATTGGATTAAACCAATCCAAAATCATCCAGCATTATTTTGCTCACCTTCTACCTGTAAGTAAATAAATTATGGTTAAAAAATAATGGCGGAATTCCCTTCCCAACCTGCACCTCCACCGTGGGTTTTACAGTCCGGATTGCAACGTGACTCTGCCTGGCTCATTTAAATAGGTGCCATTTGACTCATGTGCCCCTTTTAGAAACAATTAAAAGCAGCAGCTCAGCAGTGTGCTTCAGACGTGATTCCCTTATGTATATAGTCTGTAAAGGGCACTGACCTGAAAGATATACCCTAGTTATTAAAATGGTTTGGTTATTGTGCTTATCACGTGTAGATTTCAACATCGTAGCTAGTACAGAATATTTGAAATACAAAATACAGTATTAATAAGCCAGTGTTCACATGCGGATTCCTGTTGAGCCTGTAACTGGGAAATGGCATGGGAGCTGTCCGGATGGTCTGATAAATGAAGTGTAAGGTGGCTTTATGAAATATGGGGGGAGGTTAAGCCAATGCACAGAAAAGATATATTCCTATTAGAATCAATGGCTAAACTCCCAGTCATTTCAATGGGAACTGGATCAGGCTAACAGAAATATCTGAGTGACACTGAGTGCTGCTATATATTAGATTTCAATCTTCTTGGATAATACATCTGTAGAAGGGTAAAGTGAAATTTTGGATTCATTAAGGATAATGAAAATGATCATTAGATGCTCTTCAGAGCACATGAAGATTTTAATTTATGCACTACTTGTCAGTTCCTTTTTCCTATTGGTTCCTGGTAAAGAAGCACATAGTTCTCACATTCTCGCTCACTGTCTGTCACTCTCTCTCTCTGAAATATTGGGAAAGCTTTCTGTGCCCAGTTAGATGCTTGGGTTGCTTTGAGGTCTTGCCTGCCCTTGAGCAAGCAACCAGGAACTGGCATTAGTGCTCACACATTCTGAGAGGTTGTATTCACTCCCCCATCCACCCTAGGGAAGAGGGTCTTGACAGGACTCTAGACACATGTCCTCCAGTGCACTCCACAGCAAGGCTATAACTTATAGTGCCTCCTGGCACAGAGCGTAGGAGCCCTTCCAGGCAAGCAGTGCTCAGGGACCAACTGTCCTAACTTCTCCCTAATGTGCAGTAGCCAGGGACTTTCCCCAGTGCCCCCCCACCCCATCTACAGGGACTGGAAAGCCAGCCAGTGAGCCAGAAATGTTGCCTCCATGCTATAGTTAACCAAACTCTCACTCCAATAAGTGCCACATTCAGCGAGAGAGAGAGAGAGTGAGTGTGTGCATGCGCGCACTGTCCATATAGAACACATTACAGTTCAGTTTCTACTTCCATGGTGACGTTATATTAACAGGGCAGGCTCCAGGTTTTTTGCTGCCCCAAGCAAAAAAAAGGAGTGGAGTGCCGTTGCCACAGCAAAAAAAGGAATGCCGCCCCTTGAAAAGTGCCATCCCAAGCACATGCTTGGAATGCTGGTGCCTACAGCTGGCCCTGTATATTAATAGACACAGATAGTTTTACAGCATAGATAGGATATACAGCTGAGCTCATACTTGCATCTATCAGGAGTATTGCCAGTGGTGCTACACACTAATGCAAAAAACCTGTGTGAGAAGAGAATTAGACAATATGTGATAGTGAGATATAAATGTGCTGGCATTTGGAACTACAAAAATGGCAGTCAGTTCCCCCTATGTCTCCAACTCTCATATTATGTATATATATAGAGAGAGAGAGAGCAATTCCGGGGTTGTTACTCTGAAGCCTAGAATGCCTGGTGAGCCAATGGTAATGCAATGGCAACAGCTACAAGCATGGTTGAGCATGCTTTTTGTTTAAAATATTACCAGGTTCAATCATCACTGGCCTTTGCAATCTATTACCATCCACTTTTTAAGTTCTCAGCCATTTTCAGCTTTTTTACAGTTTTCAAAGTACGGGCTTTCATCTAGAATGTATATATGTGTGTGAGAGAGCATGTGTTTGCATATATTACACAATAAACACACAAATCTGTGTGGCTAGCTAATATTAAACACACCATATACATGCAGGTTGGCTTTTGAAAGGGGTCTCCACAAAGTCTTCATTTGACCTCCCATAATAAATCCCATGCACAATTAATTACAGGTGCTGGAGCTAGCATTTATAGTCCTAGTAATCTGATTTAGGCCTACTACTCAAGATAGAGAGAGAGAGAGAGAGAGTGTGTGTGTGTGTGTGGATACACACACACACACACACACACAATGTATATTGTTATATGCAAAGGTTCACTTTATTCTGTATTTTGTATGTAGCTGTCCATATATAAAAATAACTGTAGCCATCAGAAATGTATAAACGATAGAATTTTTAAATGAAAAATCTCCCTTTTAAATCAATATTTTATAGCTGGTCATTTCTGTGCAATTACAACTAGTAACTGTAATAGACAAATCTCAGTTAAAAAAAGGAAGATTTAATCTAAAGTTGTTTAGCTTTCATACATTTCTGCTCCTGTCAGGTTTTTTTATTTTCTTTTATTAAAAATCATCTTGTGCTTTGAATGGAACATATCATTGTCCTAAAGGATTGTGTGTTTAGATGCCTTTAATCCCGGCACTGGTGTAGTGATTCACTCAGCACCACAATTTATGTTAGTTTAAGTTTACAGCGAAGTGTTTTCTGTATCTACTTATGTGCTGGATTGCACAGCCCACAAAATATAACAGGCTCAAAACTCGCTGTGAATTAGGGGTGGGGTTTTTTAAAGCATCAGATCTGTTCTTCATTGCAGCATTGCAAGTAACAACTGGACTACAATGAAGCAATTTCATAGACGTGGGAATGTTTAGATTTAGCTGCCAATAACTAAAGGCTTTTAGCTTTCGCTAGCCATCACAGTTTGCATTGCATTGCCTGTTGATTTGTCTTCTCTCATGATTTCTTGACATGCTGCTCTCCACCCACATCCACATTAGCAACCCTCACATAAAGCATGTTGAGATATTAACCAGGTTATAGGTTCAGTGGAAAAATTACATAAAGATTATACTGTGTGGAGGTATAAAGGACTGGTATTAACTTTCCAAAAGAACTTTGCTTTCGTTACAAACACAGCTGCTTTTTAAAAACATCCTAAATGAAATAATTGTTTATAGTCAAGAACATAAATATATACATATGCCAAAATACTGTCCTGACCAGCATAAATCAAAGCACAATCCCCATTGAAAATGCTGCTATATTATTGAGTTCATTTAGCACTTAATTATAAATCTCTATGAAGATTGGAAAACGTTTTCCTCTTTCCAAAATACTGTTATATAAGATGACTTTTATATAGATCTGACTTTAGATGAATTTATAATCTTTTCAACCCAAAGTACAGCATGCTTGAGTCATAACATCTATAAAGTTATTTCTTTGAGGACCTCCAATATTGAAAATTGAAAATAAATTCAAACTAACACTCAGTCAATATATAATGTTAACCTAATAGGGTAACAAAATTTGCAACACCACACTATAAGGTTAAAAAGAAAATAGTATAATAAAGGAAATACAAAGGCTTTGGCATGGTTTTTACAATCAACAATGGTTAATTTTGATATGTAGTTGTGAACAACTTCAAAACACTTAAGTTTAAAACTCTTGCAAGCACTTTTAATTGGTTAGGAATGAATTCTAGATGCACAAAAATGATTGGACCGTGAACAATAGTACAACTATATCTAAGAACAATTAACTTTTGCCGACCAAAAAAGAAATGTATGATGCATGAAAATGTGTATAAAACATCTATAGAATATTCTTGTCAAATATAAATGAAATTAACTTTATTATAGAAATCATTCTGGGAGATTTCTAGGGAAGACAAATACTTACATTTTGACATAAAACAAATTGGATTATATCGAAGACACAATCTACCTTTTATCTATCAAACTCTTTTCTTCATTGAAGTTCTCTTTTACCCCTTGTTTGCACATAAGCTTCATCTGTTAACAACCTTTGGAAATACCAACAGATATTTTTCTTACATAAATCTAGTGCGTATTGTTCCAGGTTTAATTATATGCAATGGAATGATACAAACTTGGAACATCAGTCCATAATCTATAAACAGATTGGTAGAAGTATTCGATATATCTTGATAAAACTCTTAAATTCGTGGCAAAGCTTGTTGATCATGGCTTCCTCTTTTCTTTTTTTTTTTAGACAACTTCATGACCAACACAGATCAAACATCCATCCAGTCTACATTGTTCTTTTTTTTTTCATTATAACATACAAATGCCCATTTACAAATAATACACCAAAATGAATAAAAGTTTGGATACCAAAATGAAGATTTGTTCCAACTGATATAATGCCTTCAGTGTACAAAGGTCCATGTTAAAGTCTTTTCCATGTGTTACAGAATAGGGCACAGTTGCAGTACAGAAGCCATTCTTCCTTTATAAAATACTGCTGAACATCCAACTGTTGTCCATATAGTCATTTATGGAATTAACACATGTTTTACTGTAATCTTGGCCAGTATTGAGACATATCAGGTTCACTGCCAGGAACTTGAACTGGAACTGACACGCCAGGTGAAATAAGACCTGAAAAATGAGTGTGAAATATATGTTTTAGCTTTTCTACATACAACACATGTGTCTGCTTTACAGTTTTAAAGAGTTGTTCTTGTATTCTGGAAAGTATTAAGTCAACCTACCAATTTGCAGAATCTTAGGATTTGTTTGTATGTTTCAAAAGTCCTCTGAACACATAGAATTGAATTAAGTATCAGAGGGGTAGCCATGTTAGTCTGTATCCACAAAAACAACGAGGAGTCCGGTGGCACTTTAAAGACAGATTTATTTGGGCATAAGCTTTTGTGGGTAAAAAAACCCCACTTTTTTAACCACAAAAGCTTATGCCCAAATAAATCTGCTAGTCTTTAGGTGTCACTGGACTCTTTGTTGTTTTTATAGAATTGAATTGTTATTACCAATAAATTTTCATTTCATAAGATAAAAATAAACCAAATTCTCAGCTTATTTACACCAGCTGAGAATCTGGCCTAAAACATATAAAAGTTTTCACTATCAGGCCTTTTTATTCTCAGAAATCTGTCTAATTTGCTCCTGTTTACAACAGACGGTTTGTTCATTCATTTCAGTTAGTTCCCCTTATTATAAATACACTGAAGCCTCTAACAAGAGATCAGCCTGATAGACACCCTCATGTCTTAAAACTCTGCCCCACCGTATCTGCAAATGTAGGCCCCAATTCTACAAACACTTACACACATGATTAACTTTACTACTGTGAGTAGCAATCCCATTACAATCAATGGGACTACACACAGTAATAAAGTTAATTACATGCCTACTTGTTTGGCATGATCAGGGCCATCCTGAGAAAAATTCTCTTGCACCTTCATTAGAAGGACACTTCCTTTAAGCATCCAGTTTTTGTCTCTCCTCTCAGTTGTAACTTAAAATAAGATTTCAATGGACACCCCAAAAGCCAAGGAAGGTTTTATATTTTGGGGTCAAATTCTGCTGCTATTTAAGCCAATGGTAACAGGTTTAGACCTTTTGGCAGCCAGATGGTTAGCACCAAATGAATATTAGTCTAAAAGAAAGACAGGGTAGAATACTGGTGAAACCAAACTATGGGAAATTTATCGTCATAGAAGACATTAATGGACACCTACCTGTTGAAGTGGTTCCAGAGGTGCCCATTGGCTGGCTGTTCATGTGTGTCTGCATGTGAGGAGGTGTGTACGTATCATAGCTCCGCCCATTCACTGACGGACTAGTGGGCAGCATGCAAGAGTAGGAGGAAGTCTGGCTGGGTACTGGGGGCTGTGGGGAGGAAAGGACAAAATAATGTTACAAATCTATTAATTTAAAATTATTTGAAGCCTCCATTTCATCTACTGGTATCTACCAGCACACAGACGTTTCATAGGCCCTAGTCTCTTTTGCATAAGCACAAACAAGCCAAAGTTAGTCTTCTAAATCCATATTTAGGACCTTAAGTGAGTGGTCTCTTTTCAGAGGTGATGGTCAGTCAGAGCTCTTATTAAAGTCAATAGGAGCTGAAGCTGCTCAGCATATCTGAAAATCGGGCCATTTTATCTAAGTGCCTAAATATGGATTTAGATACCTAACATTCAGCGCCCAAGCTTGAAATGCTGGCCTTGTTGTTGCTTATGCAGAGGAGAATAGGCCTCATGATATTTGCATGTACAGATAGAGTGCATGTGGGCCCAATTCTGCTCTCACATACACTGGTGTAAATCAGAAATAACTTCACTGGAATATACCAGCATATATGTGTGTGTGTGTGTGTGTCTCTCTCACACACACACACACACTTTTCCAGTGTATTTCTTGGTGGTATCCATATCAGTGGATTACTCATAACTAGGACTTTGCCAAATTCACAGCCATAAAAAACGCGTCACAGACCATGAAATCTAGTCTCCTCCCATGAAATCTGGTCTTTTGGGTGCTTTACCCTATACTCTACAGATTTCATGGGGGAGACCACCATTTCTCAAATCAGCGAGTCCTGACCCAAAAGGGAGTTGCGGGAGGATGGAGGATCACAAGGTTATTTTAGTGGGGGTTGCAGTACTGCCACTCTTACATCTGCGCTGCCTTTAGAGCTTGGTGGCCAGAGAGCAGCGGCTGCTGGCCAGCCACCCAGCTCTGAAGGCAGCACCCTGCCAGCAACAGCACAGAAGTAAGGGTAGCAATACTATACCATGCCACCCTTACTTCTGTATTGCTGATAGTGGCGGCTCAGGTTTCAGAGCTGGGCTCCCAGCCAGCAGCCACCGCTCTCCAGCTGCCCAGCTCTGAAGGCAGCGCTATCCCTACAATAACCTTGCGACCCCACCCCCAACACCTTTTCTGGGTCAGGACCCCTACATTTACAAAACCATGAAATTTCAGATTTATATAGCTGAAATCATGAAATTTACTATTTTTAAAATCCTATCACTGTGAAATTGACCAAAATGGACCGTTAATTTAGCAGGGCACAACTCAAAACAACTGAAATTGGCCCCAAACTCATGACAACAAAATCTTGTACCACACAAGCAAATATTCCTTACATGCATACACACTATCTATACACTACCTGCAAAGAATATAATGTAAATAAAATATGCATGGTAGAACATACACTGTCATTGATTAAGGCTGACCATGCACAATCCACTTACAAATTCATTTCAGTCATCACCTTTATGAATTATACAGTTATCTCTCAGCAATTAATATTTAGGCTGGGATTTTCAAAGGGGGCTAAGGGCGTTAGGTGCCTAACTAGTTGCCTAAAACTATTTTGCCTCTGTAATAAATGTCAAGCCAAAGGAGGAATAAAGTTTAAGAGGGTCTCCTGCACTCCCACCGTGTATCTCTGGCATACATTTTGCCATCCACTTTCTGACTGACATGAATTGCACCAAAGGCCTCAAATATCAATAAATAACAGTTTAACTGTTTCATTGTTCTACAAGTTTGAGGGATTCTGCCTGCAGCACCAAACTTTGGTTGATTCTGAGCAATTAGTAACATAGTAATTAGTACACTGGAACAGCTCTATTGCCCATCTAATCTAATATCCTGTCTGCCACACTGATCAATGCTATATGCTTCAGACAAGGCTATAAAACCCTCACAACTGGCCAGTACCATTACAATGCCCACGTCCACCCCCCATTTAAAAAGTTATATTTTGCATCTGAAAGGACTATAAAGGAGTCCCCAGAGGAGTAGATTCTTTCCTAACCCTTCTGTTGATCACTATATGCTTTCAAGCATGAGGATCAAAAGCTCTTGGAATCTTAACTTAGCTAGCATAATTGCAGGTGCCAATCACACCTTTCTTTCTCAGATGTTCCTAATGTGCCCAAAGCCATATCACCTGAGCAGTAAAAATCTAATCCTTTTAGCAATTTACTAAGTTGTTTGCCTCAATAATACTGCAGCAAGGAGTCCCACAAGTTAATTATCTTTTTCTTAAACAGGTATTTTAATTTCTTCATGTTAAATTTATTGCCTTTTAATTTTGAGTGCAATTGGACTTCTCCACACAATACCATTCATTATTTTATATAACAATCATAACCCTCCCCACTCCTCTCCTTTCCAAACTATATAATTTTAGTCTTTTAAATTTCTCTTCACTCCACTAATTGTTATTGCTGCTCTTCCCTTTTTGTTTCTGCTAGGACTGTAAGGGAAATATTTTCAAAGACACACAGGTGTGTTATACACTCAGCATCTATTCACTTGCGCTGAGAGCTGGGACACCTAACTGCCCTTTGTGCCTTTCAAAATCTCTTCCTTAATTCGTACTGAGGGCCTGTCTTTGCATTCCTGGCACACTCCACGCTCCACTGACTTCTGAGGGACCTTTTGGCACACAAAGTTGAGGATCTGGCCATTCATCACTTATCTGATAGACAATTTATTATATTACTTACTTGCATAGGCAGGTTGTTAGCCATTGTGAAGCTAGGCATTGGTGGCAGAGCACTGTATGTGTTTGTTAGCGCAGTGTCTGTTCTGCCCAACATTGAACCTGATGTGAAAGAGGAAACTATAATAAAATAGACAAATAGGAGATGAACACATTAGTTTAAGCTTCGATAACATTTGTTATATATATTCAGAGGATTATGTTTTAGTTCCCTAAAAGGATGACTTAATCTGAATATATGTCTTAGATTACCGGGTGTGGTAGGTTGCGGGATTGGTTGGTAGACACTTGTGCTGAAACTACTGCTGATGGGAATATGGCTGGGTGTGTTGCTGGCTTGTCTTCTCTGATTCCTCAGTTTTTCTTCCCTTCTCCATTTTGCCCTCCTGTTGGAAAACCACACCTGAAAATAAAGGGTTTTTTAAAATCATTACATAGGCAAGATTATACCTACATGTCCCCACATCATTCATTACACGGCATGGCACATGCTAACATATAGCCTCCTTGGAGAGTAACAATCCATTCAGTATAAATCAACCCTACGTCTGTTGTTTATGCTCATAAAGCTGGAGATGGACAAATGTTTGATCTGGATCAGTGGCTTCCTTGTACCTTGAAAAGTCAGTCATAAAAAAATTTAAGGGCACAAGAATTTGAGTACCTGTATTCTTGCTTCAGGTAGGTCTATTTTGGCAGCTAGTCTCTCCCTGGCAAACACATCAGGATAATGGGTTCTCTCAAATTCTGAAAAAAAGAAACAATGTCACATTAGTTCTAAAGACTTTTTTTTAATGACTTAACATAGCTAGAATTGAAATGTCAGGTTATTTCTTAGCATTTCCCATGCCCTATATACTCTACAGGACAGTCACGTAAAAGTGAAGTTGAAATTTGTGTGGGCTAGTAATGGGGCAATAATTGTGCCATACTCACACAGGTATCCCCACTCAGATCACGTGGGTAAGGATTTATGGGACTGGGTTCAATGTGAATATTTTTCAGGGAGTGTTAGGGTTCCAGGACCCTGGTCAGAGGGGACTCAAAGCAGCTGTAAGTCAATCACCAGCAAGTGGCTTGGCACCCAGCTGTTTGCCGCCAGTGCAGGATCTTTGTGGTCATGAGGCCCTCGCGCCAAACCCTCTGGACATGTCACAGTGTGACCTGTAGCAAGGATGGGTGAGCAGCAGTTGGGAGTTCCAGAACTCTCGTTCAGCCAGCATGCACAGTGTGCCCTGGGACTTTGGGAAGGTTGGTATGTTTGTAATTAGGGGATTGGTGGGGAGCTGTGAATAGAATTGTATTGTGCCCAGGATAATCTTAATGCACTCTGACATATTTTTTCTTTTAAAATCAAACTTTTTACAGCTGTTCAGATACTACAATGATGAATGCCATAAAAATAAACCTTTGAAGCATGATGGGGGGGGGGGGGAACAGAAGGGTGGGAAGCACAGATTTTATGTACCTTTCTAGCTATGTATATAATGTCTGTGAATGCCGCACTTCCATTTAGCTATGAACATAACCAGGATGCATTTTGCTTTTCTCTCCTATTTTAGTCGTTTGAAAATGTCACTCACCTTTCTCAAGGGCTTCAATTTGCTCTTGGGTAAAGGATGTCCTATTTCTCTGCAGCTTTCTTTTCAGCTGAAGTCTCATCTGGGCCTCATCTGAATCTTCTCCATTAGAGCTGATGGAGTTTGTGTTTTCACCTCCTCCTTCCTGTTGTGGACAGCCATCTGCAACAACCACAACAGAAAATTAAAACAAATGTAGCCCAACTATCAGCTTCCTATAGTTGCAATATACAATAATAAACCGGGTCAGCCATGTTTGCTGACATCTTTTCTTAAACACACTTGAAGTGTCAAAGTAATAGCTCACTGATGACATAAGGTATATAACAGCATTTTATTTTCCAATCTTGGCATAAATATTAAATACAAAAACTCACTGTCATATAATTATATTTTCCTTTTTTACTCTGGAATAAAACAGGCATAAAAATCATTTCCAGTGAAAATCAGTCTTCATATTGAATCTTTACTAAAAAGTCATGCCAGTCTCCTTTCTCTGCAGAATTTATTTACCTATTGCTATATTTAAAATGGTGCTGTTCAGTATTTCAGATTATCCATAATCAGTAATTCCTATCTAATCAATTAGATGTTGATAGGTTTGTAGAAAATGCTATTAAGAAACCAAACCAAGCTTGTAATCTTTTTTAAAAAATATTTATCCAGTTTTTATTTGAATTCTGCACAGTCAATTTCATTTTAAAGGTTGTGAATTTAGAAGTGCCTGCATTGTTCTGCAGTTTTATTCAACTATTGTATGAGTGTGCATTGCCTTGACACCTATTACTGAGCACAGCTGTAATTATATCATCACCAAGAACAGGCTATAATTGCTGAAAATGGAATTTTATATTTAGATAAAAGGACTGTCCATTCTTTGTAATGTGTTGCACCAGAGAAAAGTAAGATTTCTTTTAAAAATTTAACATGTAATTTTAAAAGAAATAGTAGCGAGTTCACTAACTAGCTAAATATGCTAGTCTGCAGCTGAACATTTGGCATATCATTTAAGTGGTACATTTTTAATTAGGGCATTTCCACCACTTTTAATGTAATTTCTATCATTAAACAAGGGGAAATTTTATTGTTTTCACATTTCTGTAGGATGGAAAGATGTGCACTGGATCTAGCTGTCTTTCAAAGTGGCTGCAGACACCCAGGAAGGTTTGCAAAGGAATGGACATTTCTGTTAAGACAGAGAAGTTGTCACTAAATTAACTCTCCCCCTCTTTTCAGAGCATATTTTTTCAAGACATTTTGCTGTTGCTAAATGAAAGCTGGACTAAAGGAGGCAGGGGTTACTTATACTAATTTGCTTTAAAAGTTATGCTACAAAATAAATGGCAACCCTCCTGTTACATCCTTTAAATATTGTGGGAAATCAACTTTAAAGTAATATCATTTATAATCAGCTAACAATAGGCACAGCCTTCAAAGCTTTCAGCGAATTGTGACAGAATCTGGTAGGATCTTTTCAAACACTTTGAAATGTTTTAAAACCCAAACTTTCTTCCCCATTTAAACAGTTGGATTCATCTACAGTGGTCACCATATGGGCGTTTGTAGATCTATTGAGATGACCACCAACACTTGAATAGAAAAGGGCCGCTTTTCACCAGTACACAATGCCAGCAGAGTAAGGGAAACTATTAAACTCTTGGGGCAGGAGGGTTGGCAAACTTTCGTGGGCAGAATTTTGAGGACACAATCAGGGCGGACAACAAAAAGATTCTCTTGAGGCGTGCAGTGGTCCACATTGTATCACAAGGATCCCAGTCAACAGACTTTTCAATGAAGTATGTTAACCTTTATGCACTACTATCATTAATCACTGTCCCCTGGGCTGGGCTACTCAATGCTAGTTAGGATTTTTACTTTCTATAGGATAGGAGAAAGAAAGAACACCCCTAAACTTGTGAATAGGACATCTCTATACACTGAGCCTGTTTACTCAACACCAGAAAGAGAGAAAACTACTTAGCTAAGATTAGATAAGCTTCAACTAACATATTAGAGCACAAGGGTCTGTTTTTATTTACTAGTGAAAGTTGCTGGGTGACTTTTTAAGTGTTTCCCAAGCAAGGACTTGTGTGTTCACACCCTAGGTTTTATTTGGGGAGGTGGAGGGGTTTAGAAAGGCTTCCCGGCTGCTCTGCTAGTTCCCCCTGCTTCTTAAGGAGCAGCAGCATTTTCCTAGCCAAACTTTTAAACCGACCCCTGTTTACCGAAGAAGAAACCAAACTTGCAACCCTCACAGCTACACGGGAGATTCTTAACTTCTTGGACGCCGGAATGCGCTAGGGAAGGCGTCCTTGTAAAAGGCATTTTCACTGCACAGCCGGCTCTGTTTCTTTCACAAAGCTCTAGGGGTGTCTTCAAATACTATTTTTTAAAATCAATCCCTTTCTTTCTGGTTTAATTCTAGCCACCTGAAGTTACGTGTGGTAGAACCGATCCGAGCCCTGGCGGCAGTGGCTTGTTCGTTTAAAAGGCTATATCGCACATTAGTTTCATTTAAGCTGGTTAGTGATCAAAAACCAGTGCCCGTGTAATTTGTCAGCAGTTATTAATGCACAGCCTCCTTCATGTGCAAGCCTTGTACAAAGAGAGAGGTTACAGCCAGATCACTGAATATACAACTCGATCTTGCAACAATAAACTGTAGTTGCTCAATCTTAAACTTAAAAATTGAGTGATTGAAAAAAAAAATCTTTATTTTTCCGGAGCCAACCATCCCTTCTAAAGCTTCAATGAAGGGCTTTTTACTGTCTTAAAACAGCTTTTCTTGCAACCCCTGGGAAGTTTCGCTTTGGCTCGCTTCCTTTTCCCAAACTTGTGCTTTTAAAACACTGTTGATCGAACTAAAGGTTCGCTATGGAATAACAAATATGATTTTTTTAAGTGTCAGACAATTAAGATGTCTTCTTTTAAAAGGGGGCCTTTTTAGAAACGTTCTCAATAGGCTGGTCCACCTTCTAGACCTAATCCGTAAGAAAGCGAGTGAATGTGCGTCCCATTATCCTATAGCTAGACCATCTGACGCTGGCTGTAGGATTTGTTTCCTGGAAGAAGAAGAAAAAAGACTCTGGGAAATAAAATCATTCCTTAGTTTCTTAGTGTCTTAATCAGTGAGGCGGAAAACAAGCAAAAAAAGATAGCAAACCAATTGCGGCACCTTTCAGCTGCAGAGCTGGGATCAAAACATTGTAGCATCTGTTGAAAGAGAAAGTGTCTAAATCCTATAGAAGGCTTTAGTCTTATAAGGAGGGGGGGAGATAAGAAACAGTGTCTCCGTGATCCCTAAACCCACTAAATCACTGGAGAATTTCTCCCGGATAGAGATGTCTCTTTTTGTTCTGTCAGCCCTCATGTATCCATTATTTTATTCACTGCTGCATGGCGTTTATCAGATTGAGACCATATTTGTCCCCCTCTGAGACCTAACCTTGCCTTATGCTTTCTGAGTAATGGACTCTTAAAACCCAGGAACATAGCCCTGCAAGGAAAAAACATTAGCGCCAGCATGAATATTCCAGAGGAAATCCATTTTATTCATTTTAATTTTGTGATGCAATTGCTTTGAGTGTCTGTACACACACACACACACACCCCCGCCAGCCCCCAGCCTTCCTCTCCCTCGCTCCATGGTCCAAGGCTGATGTGCTCCAAGCTGGATGCGCATGGGAATGTTTTGCTTGATTTTATTTTTTACTCTCTCTCCATAGCTGAAGCTCGGACTGATGGCTAGTGCGTCTCTTTAACCCCGGCACATTTTGGGGGAGGGGGGTTATGCCAGAAACAAGCCAAAATCCACTAATACATGTCACACAACGCCAACAATCCCAACACTAATTCTCCAACGCAGGGGGGGAAGAGTCTAACAAACACAATGAGACAAAGACATCCCAACTGCCCCACAACACGCATTATATAACCATTGCAAGCAACGCTCGTCACCCGGCCGCATCAGCCTCTGGCCTGTTACAAACAAACCCACCCGCTTTGGAAAGCAGCGAGTCTGTTTCCCACCATCCCCACCGATTTCGGGCTTGGGCAAAGGGGGTGTTTGGAAGAAGCTAACAAGGGCTCTTTGGGCAGAGTTGGGGGAGGTGATCTCTGATTTAGCAACAAACCCAGACTCTCCAGTCTGTCTGGGTGCGGGGAGGTTTCACTGTTCGGAGTGCTGCTCTGACACATTTCTTTGGAGTGGGTGTAGCTTTGCATCCCGCACTGATCTCTACATTTAACACGTTTTCTAAAACCCAGAGAGAGGAAAAAAGTGCCTGAACAATTTTGAATTCTATTGACGAAAATGACACTCATTTTAGTTGATACAATACGGGGCTCTGAACAACCTGTAATTTGATTTTACAAGGAAAAAAAGGAGGGGGGGGGGAGAGAAAGATCCTAAAGACTGAGGAGGTTAAACTCGAAACATTTCACCTACAGGCACCCAAAGCGAGATCGCCCCCCCACGCCTGCCCCTTCCGCCTGACTGGGTGCTATGGGGAGGGGACGCAGCCTTGGGTGGGGGCTCCACCCTGATCAAATCCAACCTTCACCCAGCTAAATAATTCAAATGAATTATGAAACCAGCAATGACTAGTCAAAACCCACGGAGAATGCCACTCGGTGTGGGCCCCGGGTCTGTGAGTTGGCTAGACATCAGCTTAGACGTCTCCAAACAGCGATAGCGACACAGGGCAGATGACACTTATGTACATACAGGTTACACAGAGACATTTTAGAGAGTTGTCGATACACAGGGTAGATTCTATGCGTATATCATATGAGTTAGCTATAGCGAGCTGGTTTAGCTACAGGTATATAGATTAGGTTGCACATATAGCTGCAGAGTTCTACATATAACTCCACAGCTCAGCTAGAATCCATAGACAAGGTGTAGATTGGCCACGGTTGGCTCCTTTAGCCACCTTCCCCCTCCGCAGAAGCAAAGGGCCAGGCAGTCCCGGGGCTAGGGGAGTGACTAAGGGCACTCGGACGCTAGTTAGCCTTCCCTTCCCAGGGCAAGCCTCGGTTACTCTAATGCCCTTCCCGTCTCCTGACAAACCGGGAACACTAAAGGCTGCCTGGGAAAGTTTGAGCCCACAGGTAAATGGGCGGGCAGGGCGCTGAGACCCATTACTTCGGCTGAGTTCTCTGAGCTAGCCAGGGACTGGGCGATCATTAGGACTCTCCCGGTTCCAAAGAAGGAGATGATATTAGACACAAAAAAAAGGCGAGAGCTTTGCTCTCTATCTTTCTAGTGTCCTTCATGGATTGTTTTCTTCTCTTAAAACTGACATGTCTAATTGGCAAGCGGTGCCATATCGTGTCCAGAGGTCTCCTGTGGAACATTTCTACAGCTGTCTCCTTCAACTAGACGCTTATTCATGTCGCCTTAATGAGAAACAAAACGATCTCTAATGAGCAATTACATAGCGACAGAATTGTTCCCATAACAAATTCTTGCGTGTGACAGAAACATCCTTTGTACCAGATATTCCGCATACTGTTACTGATTTTTTTTCCTTGCGGGGCGAAAACAAAAAGCAGGTTGTTGGATAGACACCTCTTCTAAAGAACTGACCACGGCTAGGGAAAGGTCTGAGCCTGAACAGAGACTGTATTCAAAAAGGAGCCATTAACCATCTTAATATGTAACAGACCATCCCATTATCCTTTATATTATCCCCTTGTCATTCCTACAACAAATACCTATTAATCTTCAGGATAAACAGGTTCCTATATTTACAAAAGTGTTTCAGGTCCACTGAGGAGGGACAATAATCAACCCTACAGAGATAGTTACCTACAGTGTGGCCAATCTCTCTAGGTTTAGAGACACTCACACAAAAAGCCAGCTTGGATGTTGAGCAGAAACTCTAATTAATAGGCTGCTGGACAAGGTAAAGATCAAATCAATAGCTCAGGCGCCTCCCCCACATAAAGCCAGGTCTGCGTTGCTATTTCGCTGGCACAGGATTCTGAATGCAAAATTCAAGAACCAAACTGGAAACCAATCAGCTAATCAGCCCCAACGCTTCCGTATAGCTGCGCTGCACACCTGCATTTATTTCCCCATCATTCCATATGCGTTCTACTCACAGTCACATAATTTGTCAATTACAGTAAAGCGCAATATGATACAATCATGTTTACCTCGCAGTCTGTCAGCGAGCTAACTTGTCATACTCCTCCAAGAGGGTGGTTCTTGATGTATTTAAATGGGAGATTTAACTATAACACTGCGTAGGTTTCTTGGAAAGGGGCAAAATATTAATTTCAACAGGGATACATTGGGGGGACATTGCAAGCCTCAGGGGGGACATTGCAAACCTCACTTTGACATATTTTTCTGTGGGGAAATTCACAGCGCAGATAATCAACGCCCATGTTCGCCTTTGCTTTTAGTGTGCCATCGGAGAGCTCAGACGAGGCTGTGTTGAGAGGTGCCCTTTTGTTGACAAGCTTTGCAAAGCCCAGAAGCGCATCTGACTGGGATCTGCCTTACCTTGCGTAGGCTGTCCTGGCACTGACGTACCGGGGTACCATCCGGGTCGCGTGCCCCATGTCCCTGTCTGCCCATTCAGCATTCTTAGCTTGTCATACATCCCATCTGCACCCATCTGTTGCTTTTCGCTAGCCAGGTTGCGTAGAACTCTGTTTATTGATGATACCTGAAAGGCAACCAACATTAAACAAAATGGTAGTGTGCAGCACTCTGATAACAAGACTTCAGTTCAGTATCACCACACTCCTCTGCAACAGGGCTATGGATTGATTTAACCTGAACATAATTAAAGAGATTATTTGATAATAATTTGGCTGAGTAAAGCAGCTATCATAGACTGATCGCTTTGTATTACGATTTACCAGATTCCATTAATAAACCCATAGAGATTTTCCTTGTTTCAGTCTTGCATATATATATTCGTGAATTCCTGATGGATCAGACGTAAAGGATAACCCGGATTTTTAAGTCATTTATCAAGTTCTTTATGCAAAAAATTGTCTGACCCTGCCACATGCAAATGCTGTGAACTACCATCCTCTCATTTGATATCAAAACAAAGGAAGCAGAGGCTCGCTACAGCTACCAGGCACCGAACACAACAGATAGGAAGATTTTTTTCATGAACTTACACTGGGTATATTATCGTTGGTACAGACCCCCTCTGATAGTAATCTGTCTCGAATCTCCCACGCAAAGATGGAGGGGCACTC